>NC_050472.1:6364263-6384783 GCF_013373865.1 Monomorium pharaonis | reverse complement strand
GTTTTACGACGACACATTGTGGCCCCACGTAATCCTAAACGACACGAAACTTTAAACAACGCTGCGATGTAACAGCGCTGTTCTCACCAAATAACAAGCGAGAGGAAGTCACGGAGGAAAGTAAAAAAAAAGTGAAAGCTAATGAAATAATCGTAAATTAATCATACGCTTGTATCGCACCGTTTCCTAGTTATATACGAAAAACGTATCCTAAAAGTGTAACCCTTAATTTCACGAGAGCTCGCTCGTTTGTAAACTCTTGCGTAACTTGATACTTTTTAACAGATCGTTCTGTCCTGCATGATACATTTTTTCCTCTGTTTCTCCAATTTTCTCTTTTAAAAAAACATATCGTACTTATTATCGTTCTGTTACGATGAGTGCACGCGTATATATCATGTTCGCGTCCAATTACAGAACCTAAAAGACCCCTTTAAAAAAAACAGAAAGGATTGAGACCCTAAAAAAAAATTATTCGCAGAAACAACTTCGGGGCATTTATTGTGCAAACAATCGTCTCGTACGAGGCACTTTATATTACAAAAAATGAGCGAATCGACTCGTGAGCGCGTCATGTTTTCTCGCATCGCGAAGCAGAGAGAACAGATCGGTGATATATTGTATATGTGATTACGCAAGTCGCGACGATCACACATTGTATCAAGCTGTAGACGATCCGCCGACCTAAGTTGTCGCTTTGTTTCCCCACGTTCGGCTCAATTTTCCAGCGCAACATGTAATTTCGCGGTACCCTCGGGCGAGGGTTATGTACAGCGTTGTGTGGAGAGAGAGCGAGAGAGAGAGAGCACAGTGTTTCTCAAAACATTTCTCGTCAAATATTTTCAATTCCTTTATCTCCTCTTCGCTGCTAACATTAACAAACATTCTCGGCTATGCATAATCCAATGTTTCACTTCATTTGAATTCAATTAAAATATAAACAATTTATATCACGCACTGAGGAGAAAAAATTGTTAATTTGACTAAGTTTTTCAACTTGATTAAATTTCTTCAATTGAATTATTTATGTATTTCAGTCAAATATATAAATAGTTAAGTTAAAGTTCAAGTATTTTGTGTATTTAAGTTAAATGCATAAATACTTGAACTGAAGAAATTTAATCCCATTAAAAAACTCAGTCAAATTAACAACATTTTTTTCCTCAGTATGAATAACAACAAAAGCATATTTTGGTAAGAAGAAAACCAAGAACTACAAAAAATAAATCTAATTTCAGCGGGGAAAGGCCTGTTTCTTCTCATTTTCGATTCAGAAAGGGAAGAAAGAACGTGTATATTAAACTAAAATGTGTGGAATTAGAATTGCATAAATCTTGTTTTGTTCTCGCGTACTCCAGTTCGAGAGACACTGCTGCAGAGGGTTCGAACGAGTCATTTAAGGGTTGTTAGTTCCGCCGCGGGGAAAACACGAACAGTGTGGAAACGAGAGAGAGCATGCAGATGCAGCCAGGCGTACACATACTGTTTCTCCCATGCGTTTCTCGGAGAATATCCGCCGGTTTGCTCGCGCCAGAAAGAAACTAACGTCCGCGCGCGTCCGCTGGATACTTTTGCGAGACATGCAATTACTCCGGGAGAACGAAAGAAAACATGTTTATGAACTTACGCAGGAAAACGGAAGAGATGCCCGTTGACCTGGAAGGTTCCCGGAAAAATACGTAGGAACGCGCGACAAATTTCCGCACGAATCAGCCAGGGAATTATTCATTATTCAGCGGTGATTCATCGTAGATCGAGTTAACTAATTAATTACCGCCGTCCATTTTATAAAATCTCAACAAGAGCATTTATTATACTCTACTACTTTAATATCAAATAATATGACGGAATAACAAGCGGAACGCTGTAAAATGCATGTACGAAAGTTGTTACGGTTTACTCAAGTTTAATAAACTTTCGCACGCAAAGTCATTAATGAAATCGGGAGATCATTTTCAAGACAAAACTCTTTAAATACATGTTGAATATTAATACATCCCGCATAAATCGCGCATAATCACGTTCTCCAATTCCGTACGAATTGCCCTTCTCGTTATCAAGATATTCAAATACGCGGGGGAAAATTTAAATACTTATCGCGCACGTTCTATATACGCTCGCATGCGAAACGCGGCGTGTGGTCGGCCGAAGTCGTCCGACACAGAAAATTTGCATTCCCGTGTCGCGCGACAGCGACGATTGTGTGTCCCCGCCGCCTTTAGACGCGGATGAACTTACGTCTGTGATCTTTTCACCTTTTCCTCGCGGCTGGCACGAATCGCGGAACTGCATCGTGCCAGCCGCGGCCCGAATCGAAAGGTCAATGAGAACGGACGGCTTTTGTCTCGTCAACAGAACGCCCGTGAATCGCGAGCGAAATTGCCCGCAAAATTTTGCACGAGTTGTTTGTTCCGATAACCGAATGTCTTCATATCTCACGTCCAAATGTGTACTATATTTCCTGACATATGTTTATAATTATTCCAATTTTAAAAAATCGCTATTTTCTTCACCGAAAAAAAAAATGTTAATTTGACTAAATTTTAAATTAAATTTTGTTCATTCGTGTACTTATATATTTCAATTAACTATATAAATACTTGAATTGAAATTTATGTATTTAAGTTAAATGTATAAATTCTTGAACTAACAAAATTTTAATTCAGTGGGAAAATTTTGTCAAACAATTTTTTTTTCTCAGTGTTTAGATATAAAACTTTCACAGTCCGCGAGAAAATTGTTAACATCATTTTTTCCGACTTTTATTTTGTAAATTGCTCTATAAAAGGCTTTCAATCAAATATTGAACATGTGTATTTGCAATTTATCAAACATAGGTATACAAATAACTATTTCGTAAAAAAAAAAAATTATATAAAGTATAGAACTTCGATATAATTACACGAAGATACGAGCGAACGATTCTTTTCCAGCCAAACACTTGTATCATTTCTCCCAAGAATTCCATTTATGTCCCTGCATTGGATATTCGAAACGCGAAAGGTGTGTGCCACATTTTCATGAATGAAACGGGCGTAATCGATTGCGACATTTCTTCTTGCGGCCTGAATGGCGAGAGTTTGAGAATGAGCAGCACGTCTCTCGAGGCCTTCCTTTTCTTTCCTTCTCGCTTCGCCATCTCCACCGCCGTGTCGCAATCGTCGATCTGCTCGAAACAAGTCATTACCTTTTTTTTTTTTTTTTCAATGCGTGTGGAGAGTCCCGATCTTTCATCTGACCAACGTGACGCGAAGGAACACTCGAATTTACCCGCGTCGTTGAATCGGACGCTAATTTTGTATGGACCGCAAAGGTAGATGATTAAGGTTCTTATACGGAGTTAAATATACGGTTTCGTGCCTATATTTAACTATTTCACCATGCTATTTCTAGTACTTAATGCCTAATGCCTCGTCTGTTCCAACGTGCGTCCTCATTTGTGCTGTCAAAGGAAGGTAATTAACTCCCTAGTTTTTAATCCTCAAGCCACCAGCCCTCTTGTGTTATAATTCAAGGACAAAATTAAAAATTTTGCAAAGACCCTCGAAGGAATTAATTACATAATTCAGAAATTATTTTGAGGAATAATTAATTTCTCGCAAAAAAGAAAGAACGAGAAACCAAATGTATATATTACATCTCGCAGCGGTTCGCCGGTAAAAACGACGAAAATCGATTGATCGCGGCGAAAAACGGGTGACGCAGGAAGTAGAGATTGACTCTGGCGTGGACAACGACGCTCGATAAAAAATTACTTATTGCCTATTAAAGAACACTCTGCCGGAGAGTCGAGGCGCCTTTGTCGCGTCCCGAAACGGGTCTAATGGACGCCCTTGTACGATGACGGTGGCACCGAATGCATTTAGAAAGGTCGTTAAGAACTTTTTATAGGAGCACGTACACGCCCGTGTACGCCACCCGGTATCTCCGAGGGGGTGAGAGGGTAACGGGATCTCCGCCATGCACCCTCGAGCGCTCGAGAACCCCTCGAAGCCCGTTATACACGGTGGTACACGGTTCAAACGTATCGTCCCCGTTAATCTCCGCGTGTCTTCGTGAGCGCGGAGAGATGCGTTCTGGGCGAGAAGAACAATTCGCGCCTTCGTAAAAGAGAGGCAAAAAAAACCGTGACAATTTTCGTGAAATTTTTGGGCGCGCGCAAAAAAAGGGGGGGGAGGGAAACGGTTTTACAACAATGCGAAAAATTGTCAGTGACAATTTGCAATAGAGACGTCGCGCGTTACGCATTTACGCGGCGTACGAAGCGAATGATTCATCATCGTTACCCTCGTCACACGCGACGAGCAGCGGTAAAGGGTTATTCACTCGTATAACAATTCGCATCGCGGCAATTTGTAACGACACTACGTGCGGAACGTTTTGAATTCTCCGTATTTTCCCTCGAAGAATTTCCCACGCGGAAAATGACGCGGGGGAGGAAAGGGGATTAATCGTCTATTAACCGCTACCGAATTGACTCGTGCTAAACAAATAATTTATAGGGGATAGAGAGTGGCTCCCGCGCCACGAGCTCGTAAATCTACCGGCATGCTCACGGATTCATGGTTCAATCAAAAAGTTCTAAACGGACCGTCGCTCGTGTATTCATTAGCCGCCGGTATAATCGGCCCCATAAATCCCGTCGACGGAACACGCGGTACGTAAACGCGAGGAAGAGGAGGACCGGCAGAAACCCGTCGAAGGTGGTGTGCACATCCCGCGCAACGCCGGGTATTTATAGTCGTCATCGTGCCGTTCGCTCAATTTGCTGCTCGCGTCCTCCAATTAGCGGATTAGTCGGCGCATAACGCCCACGCGAGTCGTCAATTCCAACCTCGGCGGTGTCGCTTCGTTTAATCCCGACGAAGCCGCGAATTCGGGACAATGTCTCTTTCTCTCTCTCTCTCTCTCTCTCTCATCTCTATATTTTTTAGAAAAAAAAAAAAAATTCCCAAACGCCCTAAACCGTGCGAAACGCGACCGTGAGAACGTCTCCGAGAGAAACGAAACAAAAATTCTGTGTCGTGATAAAATTTATAAATCCCCAATGCGCGCGCGAAACTACGCGACCGTGAGAATGCCTCCGAGAGAATAAAACAGAAATGTTGCCGTAATAAAATTTATAAGCGCGTAAAATAAAATAATTGCGTAAATAAAATGAATTTTTTATTATTCATGTCAAATAAATTTTTGCTTATCTACAAATATTTCGGAAAAATTAACTGTGCTTGTGAACCTAAAAAAAAACTCGCGGTGATAATTGTTTCAACATATGTTTAATTATACGAGAATACGAGAAATATATTTCACGTAAAAAATATACAATATGCATTGAGAAAAAAATGTTGTTAATTTGACTAAATTTTTCAACTTGATTTAATTTTTTCAGTTCAAGTATTTATGCGTTTAACTTAAATACATAAAATACTTAAACTTTAATTTAACTATTTATATATTTGACTAAAATAATTGAAGAAATTTAGTTGACAAATTTAGTCAAATTAACAACTATTTTTCTCAGTGTATTCTCGTCGAAACGGCCATCTAAAGGGGAATATATGAAGATAAGCGTTCGAAAGATCAATTTTCCTTCGTACTTGCGCGACGTGACATTCACTTTAACATGCTGTTCTGCAGGCGCAAAGCGTTTATGCCGCCAAATTCGTTTACTATGCCGTCATCACTAACATACTACACGTCTCTAGAAGCTTCCGACGAGAAAGAGCGACGGATCGACCTGGTGCGCGCGGGACTCGTCGAGACGACGACTCGCTCTCGCCCGATGCACCTCGCTCTCTCGCGTGATTTACATTTTCCGCAACCTATATACCCCCGTTCTCTGTCGTACGCCAAAAACTATTCTCGTAGTCGGTCAACTCTGCGATTTTCGTCGTCCTTGTGCCCCCGTCGCTTCGTTTTCATTTAAGAAACTAATTGAGAGGCCCGCTGCCAGATAATCCCAAAATCCGAAAAATTCGATATCAAGATACGCATAAATGCCAAATGTAATACAAAAAAATATTTAAATAAAACGCGATAATTCAATGTTGCATAATATAAATAAAATATCATTAATCACTTTTTTGTGAATTAAAAAAAAACAGTTTTTTAATTGATTCAATATTGTTAAGAATGCAATTACAGAATCTTGTTGATTTAAGTGTATTAATTGCCAACTTGATTGATACATCGTTTACCGTAGCTAGAGACATATTTAAAAGATTCATTAACAAAATTAATGTAAAGATTGATTTTTGCAAAGTCATCATATTTTCTTTTCTCCTTATTCTACTATTTTTCAGAACAAAACGATAATGAGTGTTTGGCGTTGAATCTCTCTCTGCTCTTAGCTCAGAGCTGCAATTATCACACAAACAATTACCGGCGATTCGAGTGTGAATCCGAAAAAAGATATTAGATATCTCATAAATTTCATATGAGACCTTTGATCATCCGGTAATCAATTACGCGAGGTTAATGCGCTCGCATTTCGCAAATGATTCTAAAGCGTACGCTTACACGTCGTTCATTCTCGCAAGCGTAATTACTAATTTCGCATCGCTCTAGAGAACGTAAATCAATGAGTTGATTCAGAATTGGTAGAAATTTAATTATAAAATCGCATTGATATAAGTATATTAATTGCCGACTTGATTAATGCGTCGCTTGTCATAGCCAATCTGCTATTTACCTTAATTGAAATTATTTATAGCACAGCTCCAATTGAAACTAGAATAACTAGATGAATTACGCGAACCTTAATAATTCATGCGTCAATCAAGAATGAAAAAATGGTTACAAAAAACGTTCGACTCTAAAATATAATATTTTTATATATGAATTTGAATTTGTTCTTTAATATGTACTATTTTTTCACATTAATAAGTATAAAAATTATATAATTAATTAATATATATAACTAATCAATAAAATAAAGATGCACTTAAAAAAAATGTCACTGCACCCGTTTCCAGTATCAGAAAGTGCATTAATTCTACTGGTCCTGTCTATGCCCTTCAAAAATGCTAATACGCTATCTTTGGGAATAATTTCTAAGAATAATTAATAAAAATTATTATTTTAAGCAAAAGCTACATTGTGCGTTCAAGAAAATATATTAAAAAGTGCAAAATATAAAAGTGCAAGAAATAGTTCTAATGTTTATCATATGAATTTTCGTGAATATCAAACTCTTGATTAAAAGTATAATATTTTTTAATTATTTTTAAGTTTATTGGCTTTTTTCAACTCATGTTCCCGACCAGTGCACTGAAAAAAGCGAATGTTCGAAATAAACAAAATCCTGGTGCGTCAATTATTCGTGCAGGACGCCGAAAATTTTTAACAGGTCCTACAGTTCAGTCAACACACCACGACGCGCCTGATAAACCGTGATGTGTGCGTAGCTCGAACACAAAAACGCAGCTCGTAACATGCGTAGCGAGATTTTCACGAGCGATGGTCCGAACGAACGCCGACTCGTTGTATAAACACGTGTCAAACTGTGAACGAACATGGAACGCAGTTATAAAGGGAGAGCGAAAGAAGAGTAAAGCTTGTCAGTCCTTTGCAATCCAGGAGAATTTCGAAACATCAATCGGTATTAAATTTTCTGGTTTTAATTTAATGTTATCGGAATTGCAGTCAGTGCCTGCAGCATTTCATAAAGAATCGAAAAATACTCGCAAAGCCATATTCAATTACACATTATTTCAAACAGAGTAAAAAAAAAAATCAAACTTCGGTAAATTTAATGCACTCGGCACTATCACGAAAAATTTATCTTATTTGATCTGACGTTTGGCCAAATTTTTTTTCTATATATTATAAATAGATAAGGATTAGTTTTATGTATCTGCAGCATCAGTATATCCTTTGGCACGATTGATTTTGATCGGTTTGAATCTCATGCTAAATCTTTGCAGAAGTATCGAAGTACGTGTCTCATAAACCGCTCAATCAAATATATCTCGACACAAAACCGCGAACGGGTTAAACCGTTCGAAAACGCGCAATTTTCCACTTCGTTTGATGCCCATTCGAGCATCGGTCGACCCGCGTCTGAACCAGTCTCGATTTATCTCGCGTGTGTGACTACTCCGGTAAAATCTTAAGTGCTAATGGCTCCCTCGAGCATCCGACAAACGTAATTTCATTAGCACTCGGGACTTTCTATGCTTCGGCTTCTATTTTCCACGCACACCCTGCGGTTCGACGGTAGAAAGCCTATTTGTTGAAAATGTACTGTTTAACTCTCCGTTAATCGACAGCAAACCAATGTAATTTGAAGTGCCGATTTTTCATCTGTGCAACTTTGCTTATCGTAAATAAAATTTGCACAGAAATTTCACCAAATTTACGTAAAATGTTAGAGCTGCACTTTTTTACAAAACAAATATATATATATATAACAATACAAAAAATGATAAGAAGTTCAATTTTAAATAAACGGAGAAATAATTTCGGCTCTTTTATTAAATCAAAGAAAAAAATAAGAATTTATTTATTAATATTAAAAAAGTGAAATATTATATGGGCTGTGCACTGCAAAGCATATCCTCTTTATATATAAAGGACATGTATATTTTATAACGGAATATACAATATTAGAACGGATTTCTTACGTGTCCATTTTACTTAAGCGTGACTGGCGCAATTCTTAATGTGACATTTTATCTATGTATGACAATGTCTTTTATATAAATAGGACTGAAAATAATTATTATAGAATAGACGTTAAACCGGACATTATAAAGGATGTGGTCCGGACATTATAAAGGATGTGGTCCGTCATGTATATTAAAGCGGACGAAATAAACAAAACTATGCTGGCAACGCAATATGGCGCGAGCGGTAGCGATAGCTTTGTCGTTCACTGTTACAACAGTCTGTTAGCTTGTCTGCTTTGACGGCCGTTCTCTTCGCAGTTGTGATGAGTGTTTTTGTTGCTAATTGTTGGTGCTAGTTGTGGATGTCGATCGGCGCGGTGGCCGTCGCGGTGGGTATGCGGCATGTGATTGCGAATTTGGGTTGCTTCCCGAGGATGGTGACGCGGGTGTGTGCTCCTCTTGCGGGCATTATTCGCCTATGAGCGTGTGAGAAAAGAAGCACACGTTTGCGTTGTCATCCGCGGGAGACAACTCAAATTCGTCGCGGTCGCATGCCGTGCATTTGCCGCGGTGGTTGCCTCGTCGATCAGTGCCCGTGTTGGCACCAACGGTTAGCAATAGAGATGTTTATTGCAACTGAGGGGAGGGCAGCCGTTAGGGCGGACATTAGTCCGTTCTATTTATGAAGGACATTAAAGACAATGTCCTGCATATATAATTCCGTTTTAATTTCACACTTATCTAAAGTGGAAAAAAAGTCATTTTTTTCCATTATAGTTTCGCGGAATTTAGAGCGGATGTGTTTTGCAGTGTGTTTTTTTAAGATATACCATTAAGAAAGAAATTACTCTAAATTCATAAAAAATAACGTTAAACAATGAAAAACATTTCTATAAAAATCAATATTAATAATAATAAGTACTCGATAATAAAACATGTATATAGAGTTTCTCTTACATGTTCTCATCATATAATCTTTGAACTTTTAGGCGCAGAGAGAAAGAGGGAAAAAGAGAGAGAGTCGTGTAAACTGTTTCCCTTCAGACATCTCAAATTAATCGCATCAATTACTTGAGAAACTGCTTATGCCACGCTAATACGCTTCGACGTCGAGCGCTGTCGCGATAAATTTGAAGACGCATTCCTCCGGCGATCCTCTTTATGCGAAATATACGAAAGGGACGAGATCATAAGAGCGCGTTGCTACATTCTAGCGACGGAGCAGTTAAGCGGTTATGCTCCCGCGAAGAAAAGATCGGTCGCGGTGATACCTCTAAAATTAGCTCGCCGCTGCCGCCGCGTAACTTCCTCTCTCTCTTTCTCTCCCCCTACCCCCTCTTTCTCTCTCTCTCTCTCACCCTTTCAGTGCGCGAATGTCGTGCGCGTAAATTCCTGCGTGCCGACGTGGACTCGCAACCGCGCGCAAATTAATTGCCGCCGAGCTTCAGAAAAGTTGCCTCGAAAAGAGCGCACTTCGTGTAACTAATCCCGCTCGGCGCCATAAATTTCCGGCTACCCGCTGTTTCCCTCCCCCTCCTCTCCCTTCCGCGTGTTTCCACTCTATCTACTCGGCGAAGATGGTGGCTCGATAATGACTTTATGTATATATATATATATATATATATATATATGTATGTTGGCAGCAGTGTTTACGCAAGAACGGTGAGATCGCGAAGAATCAGAAACGGAGGTGTCTCACTAAGCGAAATTTCACAGCGCTGCTGGCGTAATGAAAAGTGCAGCATTATTTTCCCACATCTTCCCTAAATCATTTAGTCATTGTAAATCTATTCTCTAAATTGCTATCAGTGTATTATCACTGATTTATAAATGATATACTTACACTGAGGAAAAAAATGATAATTTGAGTGAATTTTCTAACTGAATTAAATTTTGTCAATTCAAGTATTTATATATTTCAATTAACTATATAGTACTTGAATTGAAATTTGTGCATTTAAGTTAAATACATAAATTCTTGAACTGACAAAATTTTAATTTAGTTGGAAAATTTCATCAAATCAACAATATTTTTTTCTCAGTGTAAAGTTATAATCAGTGATTTTCATGCACTTTTGAATTAGGGTACAATCATTGAAAGATCAGTGTATTCATTTCACTGATTGACAAGTTAAAAGTATACAACTAAAAATCACTGTATTTTCATCGAGTTCGCTGATTTTTCACCAATTGTAGTTTAGAGAGTGAGACAAATTGTTTTCAAAAAAATAAAACTTAATTCCATCGTGCATGCACTTCCATTGTTCTCCGGTTATAATATAATTGCAGATCGTGTTCTCAGTTTCTGTTACGAGTGGATTTCCCGTAGAAATGGATTTACATTTGAATATCGAACATCACGAAGAGGAGCATCGGGAATGCCCCGCGTAACGGCGGGAAACTCGAAATGCATCCGCAGGTATTACTTGCGTCTCCCGCGGTGATTTGCCGCGACGTTTAACAAGCGCCGTGATGTATCTGCTCCGGGTTATCAATTTAGCAGCCGCGATACTATAGAAAGTGTATCGCGTGCCTGTGGAGAACGAGAAGAGATAGAGGATCTTAATCGCGCGACGTGAAACAATTTATACTCGACGTCGCTGAATTTTCGGTGCCGTCGCGTTACCGCGCGACGCCTTCGGCATGTTTATCACTTTCTTTTTTCCCTTCCCTCCCTCGACTCCATCGACATCTCGCGCACAGAATAGAACTCGAAGTGGGCTTTAATTAAAGGCCCCGGGCCCCGCGGGCAGGTGTCACGATAATTCCTACGGAATTGGTCGCGACCGCTCATTATGCAAAGCTGCGCGACGCGACGCGCGGCCGTGCGTAATCACACGCGTCGCACGGAATTATTTATCCGACTGTCAATAATGTGCTGCCGACGCGTGTTCCGCCGCGGTGACACGAACCGTTAGGCATAATTTATCGCGTGGATCAGGACGCCGTGCATTAAGGACGCGCGGGGATCGCGCGGGGCCTCGCGGCTCTCCTCTTTTTAAGACGCCAATTGACGCATTAATCTCGCGCGAGGGGGGGAGGGGGGGAAGAGCCTCCCCGCGGCGCGTTGCGCTTCGCGGAAATGCAACGTGTCAATGGCGACGTTGACGCGGCGCTGCCGATACACGGCGTACGCGACGGCCGTTTGATTCGCCTGTCGTGGCAATGTCGACGGCCAATTATCCGCGCGTCATAGTTACGTGTCCCGAATTGTTTCGACAGCGGCTAACGTAAGTATTATAAGCTAATCAATTATCCTCCGTGTTAAACGCCAAAAGGCGTTAGCGTCTTCGTGCGATGTATTTTTAGTCACGCGTGATATTGGCAAGGCGAAGATAATAAAAAAGAGATAACGCCATATGGTGCCAATTACAATGCATGGAAGAATCGTGAATTAAAATATAACGTTATGAAAAAAAAAAAAAAAAAAAAATCTTAATAAATCAAACGGAGAAAATTTATTTTCGCCTTCACCGTGCGTCAAAATATATTCCTAATAAAATCTTATAATAGGTACGTTGCGTTCGACTCGCCGCGAAAGAGACGGAGGATAATGGTCGCGGAACGCGCGTTAAAAATAATTTCGGGCCTTCGGCCCTTTAAAAATAAGCGAACGAGGTATACGCGATCGAGAGTCGTCGCGACGTTGTGAAATACGATCGTGGTCTCTGAGTGTCACTCGTTATATCGCGACGCAAAAAGAGAGGAACGCGCGCGAGACTCGAGCGATGACCCAGAGAGTTAACCCGAAGTTAACCGAGGGCAATTTCAGAAGTGGCCCAGGGTTAGCCCTTGTCTCCGGGAAATAAATAAATCATCGTAAGTGGAAGCGAGGACCATCCACGCACGCATGGGACTAATGCAATTTTCCAACCATCATAACTTTAATGCGGATCGCTCACTCGTTCCGGCTAACTTCCGCCGGAAGCGAGCGAAAAGAGTCGTAAAAATTTGAAGTATTATAGCTTATGACGAGAGGTAACCAGGTCGAATCCCTACGAAAGTTTCAACCGTTCGCTTTACGAAAGAGATTTGCGCGCGCGAACGCTTTTCTAAAAAGTTAATCTGTTGATTTTCAACTTCTCTGCGTTGCTATCTTGCGCTAATTAAAAATTAAAGAAAAATTTTGAAAAGGGATTAAAATATCAAATTATTGTACGAATAAAAAGTTTGCCCGTGACATAAAATATATGCTCGGCAATGTAGAAACGGGATCATGTTCACTTACCTTTTCGATGGCTTCCAGCGCCGCTTCAGCATTCCCAGCATGAATTAAACCGACGAAGACGAGGCCTAATGAGCGCCAGCAGGGCCTCCTCGCAGCTCGCTACGATATCAGGCACCACCACTAGCACCACAATCGACCACTACCGTCGTATCACACACAACCACCGGCAAACCTCGCCGATCTTCCCGAGGGATCTCTTTCTGCCGGCCGCGCACGAGTCACACCATGATCCCCGCCTAACGAGAGAATCCCTTTTTTCGCGCGCGGTCCTTAAAAGTCTCCCTCCCTCACGTCGCGTCCGGATCAATTTCCCGATGATCGATTAGATGGATATCGCCCGCGTTTTAACCCCTTCTCGCGGAATTACCTTCAGTCACGGCACGGTGGTTCGCGTCCTACGGTTTTCGAGTAGCTTCTTGTCATCTTCGTCACTGCGCGCCCTTACTGACCGGCAACCTTCAATCAAAAAAATGGCATCGATGCTTAGAATCATTTAAGGAAATATAAGCGTGACAGTGAATATTTGAAATGTAACAGTTGCATATAGAGCATTTATAAAAAAGATCACGTGGCGATTAATTGTTTAACTTTCAACAAATTTTCGAATCATTTAAAATATTGTAACTGTCTCAAAAGCTATGCATTTAATAATTATATTATTAAATTAAAATTAAAAATTAAATTTTTTAATTAAATAGGAAAGAAGATATTTCTAAAAATATAGATTTGTTTAAAAATATCTCACAGTATTATTAATAAATAAAAATTAAAGCATTTGTATAAAAAAGTGACATGAGCAGTCATGGGTTATAATTACATTTTATATTATTCTTATTAGTGTAGGCTTTCTTTCGCACATAAAGTATACACGTATAATAAATCTAATGATTAAATTCTCAAAGAAAAATTATCAATATGCGATTACCCTGAAATGTAAGTAAACCACAGTAAATATTGTTGCAGCTGATAAAATCGATATCGCGCAGCGCTTGTGAGCGAGGAATAATATTGTTTCTCGCAAAAGATAAATTCCGATGCTTTACGACGCATTGCAGCTCCGATGGAGGTTCAATAACGAGTAACAATCGTTTTTCCACGTGCAACCGTTAAATATACAATTTGTATCAAACGTTACGATTCGCTTTTTTTTTCCTTTCGCGTTAGAGTGCATGCAATTTTGCGATGCGAGCACGTTAGCACACGAAACATGGTCGCGAAGATTCTATTTGCCATTCACAAAGGACCCCATACATAAATAATGAAGCAACGTCGCTCGACAATATTTATCTCGCTTCCGGGCTCCGTGGAATAATTATTATCCATCGAGATGGAGAGAGAGAGAGAGAGAGAGAGAGAGAGAGAGAGAGAGAGAGAGAGAGGAAGCTCCCAGCGTCACGTTGCCGTTGTCGCGAAGGAAAATTTGATCGATACCTCAAAGCGCCCTTGCTCCAAATCCGGAAGCCTTTAAATACCGATAACCGATATGTGGAAGCCCTCATCTGAATATCGAGAATCGCTTTTACGACCGTCGCTTTAATTGACCGGGCCGGGAATCGAGCCGCGCCGTACGGAGATCAAAATTGCTAAAAGATCGAACAATAAATCACAGACCTCCCTAATTAAAACGATAATTAATCGACAGCGTTCCAAGGGACGCGCACCTTTTGTCGGCCGGCGAGAGGAAAATTGATCTCTCGCTCACAAAAAACCGCGGGCGACGCCTATCTCGCCGCCGGACGGAAAAGTAACGGCATTTCTTCTTTTCTTATCGAGACTGCTTATTAGTCCCCCCATTAATTTATTTACCTTACGAATCGTAAGAAGTGCTATTACTGCACGCACCGTGTTTCACGACAGAAATAGGCACTATTAGCAAAGGCAAACCGCATGTAATTAACTTAATAGCGCGCTCGATAGAATTTAATTCAAATTTTTTAATTAAGTTTCCGATACTTATACGTACACAAAAAAAAACATTTATTTTACCGCCAAGAAAAGCAATTACTCAATTTACTTTTTTTCCTTCTAATAATAAGTAATGATATCTTCAATAAAAAATGTTTTTTTATAGTCATCTTAAAATATACTTATCACACAAATTTTATAAGAACTCATTATCATATGCTTAAAAAAAGAATTTATACTTCTTGAAAAATATTATAAAATTGTATTGAAAAAAAAGTTAAAGTAATAAGTATAATCGAATTTTTATTTCTACTTAACATCCTTAATTGAAGTGATAAATTACTAGAATTTATAATATATTTTGAATAAATTTTTTACTTGTGATGAACTTGGGATAGATTTTGCGTATACATAAACTCATAAATTATTTAAAATAAGTGATACTTATTTAATTCAAGTACACATATTTCTGTGTGTACAGAAGTTAATTTTAAATCTCACTTGTCTCAAGTAGATGATGAGTGTATTTTGAAACTATTTATCTAGGAAATATTCTTTACAAAGATAATCGTTTTTTAAAAGAAGAAAACTGAAAAATGAGAAACTGCTTTTCTCAGAATTAGCATGAGAATAAATTTTTCTACGTGTAATTTCTTAATTATTGGAAAATTTAGATCTTCATAAACACGTGTTAAATTTCCATAGCGCTAGATACGCGAGTTCGTAACATCTCAAGAATCTAAAATATTAAGTACAAATCAAAATTTTGTTGTACACAATGAAAGTGTTAACGGGAATGATTGCACGTTTCGCGGGCACGCGAGAACAATGCAAATGTCGATTGTCGATTCCGGGATGGGAAATAACGTTTAGGCCGGCATTAGCGAGTGACCTTGATTTGCTTTCTGAGATTATTGGTTTGCGAGCAATTGCGATCATGCGGCAGAGCGGTCCAATTGCCGCAAAATTGCATAACCCCGTGCTCTCAAAGGCCATTTCGAACTTAACCGCAACCGTACGCGGTGAAGGGCAGGGGGGGGAGGAAGGAGAAATGACAAATCGACATTTTATTTGCTGCGCGTGATTATTTCAAATCACGTCGACAATGAGCGTGATACGCAAACGCAAATAATACGATCGCAAATAACAATTTTGCCGGGTGGACAAATACTAAAAGAGGGGTATATCGCGGAATATTAATGGGCATCTCGGAAAATTGGTATAATTTAAATCATATCGCGTTTTAGGGAAAATGCAAACGCGCATCGTAAATATTTATATTCAATCGGAAAACAAATTACATTTCGAAATCAATATCAATACCCGCGAAAGATATACATTCTCTCTCTGTCGAACCATAAAAAAATGTATCTTGTGTATCAAAGTCCTGCGCGTAAACAAAACGGATCACATGGTTCTACGAGGAATTTACTTTCTAACTCGGCGAATTGACTTATCACCAATTATTATTGCGTGCCGATTAAGTAGAAGCGGGTTTCCGTTTAATGACGTTGCTCCACGACATCCGAGGATTATTTTTAGAGGGAGCTCGCGGTCCGTTAATGAAAAACACACCGTGGAAGGATTACCGTTAATTAAATTCACCGGAGACTCCTTACACGCGGAAATTCGCTCCGCTGGTTTGGCGTTAATTTATTAATTGCAATAAAACGTTGAATTTATTTTAATGTATAATAACACGTGATACGTCAAACGTCTCTCTCGTAATCACGTTTGTTAAACGTCTCGTATATCGATTACTGAATGTCGACAAAAACCGTTGGCTTTGTCTAGTTATCCGGCCACCGGAAGATTACGTCAAATTTAGCTAAATCAATTCAAAATGGCCACCAAATTGACCAACCGAATATTCGCCGACCATGCAACATGCAATATTCCGCTCACACCGAAACAGACGGGAGATTCGATGTGTTCGTTGTAACGAAAATATTTCATAAATAAATAGAGAAGCATCCCTAAACGATCAGAAGTGGATTTTAATACCTGATAATGTTCCATCGCCATAAAAGCTATTTATCAGCAGCAACGTTATTAAGTTTATTTATCAATTTAATTTACGATATTATTAATTTAATTTAAAATTGTGTTTTGAGATAGAAAATAATTTTCAAGATTATCATCAAATTTTTATAAAAAATTTATAAATATTAATCTGTGTTCAGTCTTAAAGAATTGAATTTTTATTAAATATCATTTTTGTTTCCACTACAGTTAGAGATGCTCAGATTTGAGCCAGCACAATCTTTTATGTATTAATTACTTATTATTTTATCAAATATTAATCTTACTATTTTTTATCCAAATAATATCAAATTATACATTTTATTAAATGTATAAGCGCGTTGTCATAACTCTTGTTATTAGCTACATCTTAATTTTTATTTCAAGAGCCCTTACTTGTTTTAGAAAATGTATATGAATTAATGCAGAAATATTGTCGGGCTAAAATCGAGTTTCGATCGTTTCGGATCGCTTTTCGTTTTATTTGCGTTATCGCTCCAAGCTCATTTATTATTGAAAGTATTTCGCTCGCTGCACCTCGCTACTCGAAAAATTTGGGGCAACTCGCCGGAATGGTCCAATTGCGCGCGATACGAGATACCCACCGCGACATGTTTAACGGCAATCCCGTTACGTGTGTTTTTATTAAACTCGCAAGCGCGACGACGTTCAAGAGGTACAACGTATGCACCGAGCGCACCACACTCCGCAGAAAAACACGTCACGATGCAACGCAGCAGCTATCTCGCATCCCGCATCCCGACCCCACGTCGATTTCTCACCCCGGCCTATCTAATCGGCGAGACGTCAATCACCCAATTAGCGAAAATCGCACTCGCGCCGTAAAACTGCCCCCGCTTATCGCCGACAGACAGCCGCTCCGCGCGAAGTTGGCCGCGCGAAAAACCGCCGGTTGGAAATTTTCAAACGCGGCGATCGCGCGCGGTTCCCCGAGGAGCCGAAGCCGGCTGCTCCGGCCGGCCTTTCCAGGATCAGGGGGACGATCAATAATCGCGCGCGCGCGAACAGTTCGAAACTGGAGCACCGACGAGACGACGGTATAACACTACGGAGGCAACTTCCTCCCCCTCGCGATGTCGCACGGAAGGATCCGCACGATTAGGCAGCTTTGGGATCACGTGACGCCTTTACTTCCGAAACGCACGGTCGCACGTACTTACGACAACGGCTCTCCGGAGCGGAGAGATATCGATCGGTTTACTCACCTCATTTTCCGCCGGTTCCGGGTCCAAGGGCAGCTTCCGGCGCAACTCCGCCACCTTCACGAGACGAGGGGACGCGCGGCGCGATCGACGATCCTGCTGTTGCTGTCGATGCTGCTGTCGTCGGCACGGCCGTCTTCCTACGCATCCTCGGCGCCGCGGAAGCGAGGCACGGGTGCGTGCGTCTCTACGTGTGTGCGTGCGTGCGCGCGAAGGAGACCCGTTTTCTCGAAATTCGACCCGGTGACCGCGATTCCGGCGCGAACGGGCGGCCGGACGGACGGACGGACAGACAGGCGCGAGAGTGGCTCCCGCCGATGCCACGACGACGACGACGACGACGGATGCACGAGGGGACGCGTGCCCGCGAGAACGAGACGTACTGGCGAGGAGAAGAGACGACGACGGTCGCGCCGCGCACCACGCAACGACAATGCGACGACACTACGAACCGATCGCGCGCCGAACTCGGACTGAGCGCACTCCGAACGAGGGACAGAGACGACACGCGCGCTCCTCCCCCCACCACCCGCGGCTCCTTACTGTGCGCGCGCTCGCGCGCCGCTGGCTTATCCCCACCACCGGCTTCCCCCTCCACTCCGCCCTGTTTCGCTGCGAGCCTCGCAGGTGCGGTGAGGAACCACCGCGACCGAACGAGTTCCGAGAAATACGTGCTCGGAGTAATTCCGTGTATCGGTGAAGGGGGGTGAGGGGTCACGGCGCTTTTTGTTGATGTTTTGAAACTGTATTGTCTCGCTCGGTGTTTGATCTGGCTTGGCACAAATACGAAAGGTATATCCGAATATTCGGCACAAAATGATTTACGAGGTTTTCGGTGACGAAACGCGGAAGGAGATACATGTGAGTATTTGATAAACGAGAGAGAGAGAGAGAGAGAGAGATTTTCTCAAGCGTGGAAGACTTGCAAAGCAATTAAAATTAAAGGCTTTATGACGTCCCCCCAAAATCTATATCTAAAATAAATATCAATCCCTCCTATCTTTTCCCTTCTTTTCGAGGTCTTTTTTACGCTCACGTATCTCGAGACATAGAAAGCAAAACTGCACAAAAAGATAATCGCTCTCATTCCATCTCTTTGGGAACAAGGATCACCTTATTCGCAAAAAAGTTTACAAGTCTCTGTGTAACAAACGAACTCGATTGCCCAAGTAGAATGAATCATACAGAAAATACTGTAAACACAATTATCTCTTTGGAGCGGATTTCTCCTAATTTCTAACCTTGAAATTTCAAGAGTCGACAAGGTGACTTCCACGTAAAAGAAACGTTCCCTCTCGTAAGGCTAATATCTCACTTGTCGTACGACGAATCCTTCAAGCGGTGCTAATTGGCCGCGAGATAAAGCATCCCCGGAGGAACTTTTCTATTCCGTATTCGATCGAAGCGATCGAAAAAAAACCGTCGCACGCGAAAACGCAATGTCGACAGCCTAGACGAGTTTTTCTCACTCGTGCATCGTGCTTCGTGTCAGCCAATCGGAGCGCTCGTTCCAAATCGCCGGGGCCAAAGTTTTCATGGAGCGTCGCGCAGTTCGCGCACGTTGATCAAACGCACAATCCTTACGAAAAAAAAAACTATAAAGAATACGAAAAAATTACTGAAGTTCTTTAATAGTATACCAGTAATTTTTCATATTCTAGGTTTTTTCGTGAGGGAAGGATAGCTCTTTTCTTCAGTCTCGCATCACGCGGCTAGACACGAGGTATTTATAGCTCTAGAAACATCCAGGGAGCGAGACTTCATAATTAAAACTTCAACGCGCGCATTTTTTTTCCCCCGATACGCCACCGGGTTAAAAACGCGCGGCTTCGACTCCGAGACGCTGACGCCAAATGCGATGTTACAACGTTCCTTCTTTTTCTTTTTCTTTCTCCCCGAGCGTTGTGAAGTTGCCTCGTCGGCGGGGTTATCTTATCGCGAGCGATCTTCGCTAATGCATTCATCGTGCCATCCTAACCTAACCATCGTAACGACAACAGGAGAAAACGAACCCCCGGGAGACCGTGGAGGGGACCATAGATTAAGTCCGCGAATTGTAAGCTTCTAATCGATTAGCGACTCGAGGGAATACTTGATCGCTCGTGGAATTTTCATTTCGAGCGCAACCACGTCATTCCGGCTGATCGTATCGCATATGAAATTTTGCCAATAGCGGAATTATGCTTCGTTATGCGACGCACGCGGAATGCAGTTTGGCGTGCGTACGTCCTCTCATTTGCCATTGATATATGTATATATTCGTATAATCTCGCTATTTATGAAAATTTCATTAAGGTGCAGCTCCCCCGTCGCGCTATGTCACAATTGTATAATATCGCTGAAAGCGTCGGGTGGATAAGATAAGATAGCAAACGTATGCCCCGTGTTTGCATAACAATAAAAATATCTGGTCAAAGCTCTTTGCGAAACTCTGCGTAAGATTTGCCACCGAATTAGTCATATCTCTTGTTAAAGTGCGATGCACAAGAGATATTTTGCCTTTATTATTAGCTCTTAAAGGAGATTTAAAAAT
>NC_050472.1:5008783-5025957 GCF_013373865.1 Monomorium pharaonis | reverse complement strand
AAAGGTATGAATAATGACATTTTAAAATGCATCTTTAAAAAAAAATAAAACGCTCGAAGTAAAATTGCTTTATCATCGGCTATGTATATTGGCACATTAACCGCCACCATATAACAATACGCTATTAAATAAATAATTCATTATTACTAGAATTTCATCACTTAATAATGGAGATAGAATGGCTCTAATACTACTTTCTCCTCTATCGTTTCCAGCATACACGTTTCGACATTATCAATATGGCAGGTATATTTGTCATCAGGCTTGTCTTCAGTGTCAAAGTGTAAAACAATCTAAATACCAGTTACACATAAAAATTAATATAAATTATTTCAATCGGCTATTAAAACCGCATACAAGTTTAAACATAAAAAGAATCTGCCATTCAATATTTAACATTTTGACATCAAGGATAATCTGATATAGATTAGTATTAAAATCTAGCTGATTCATAAGTCCTTGTTGTTACTTGAGCTTTAATCTGTCGAACCTCGGTTGAGCCTTTCAATTGTTATTTTAAATATTCGGTTTCTCCGATCTTCAGAGATTCAAACGGGAGACGTGCGCGGGAGAGATGATGTCTCTTAAATTATCGAATCTAACGACATACTTCAATCAAATTCGTTCCGGATATTGGAGCATGTTCTCTTGTTAGTCAATTCGCCGAGCGACAAGCTCGAGCAGTATCTATAGTGATGGCGTCGATCGAACGATAATACGATTGAACCACTATAGAAGCACATTGGCGAGGCGGGCTCGAATTTCTGCGTTTCTACACGAAAGCACGAGATGCGATTCTATCCCACCGGTATATTTCTTCGCCATGGAAGAAAGCTATCGAGATCGCGCCGGTTCTCGCGTCTCGGCCCTTCATCGTCTCGCGACCTCAGTCTCTCTTTTGCACTTTTCCCTCGAGCCATCGTCACGCGGCCTCGCGCTCCCCGTACATTGCGCTACAGAATTCATCTTATTGCGACGAGATACATCTGATGGCGACAGATCGATATATCTCGTCCTCACTGAGAGCTCGCAATCCAATAAAGGAATGGCGAGAAAATTGCAATCGGCGTTGCTATGAAATAAATGGATAAAGCTAGTTACATACGGAGAGAAAGGAGAAAAAGAAAAACAGAGAGAGAGGGAGAGAAAAATGTGTCCATAGATAAGCACACAGACGCAAAAATGCGCGTGTAACACTTCAGCGTTACATACGTATTTCAAGTTTCTGTCATAAAAATGTGCACAAAGTCGTATACACAAGCGTCAACCGCAAAGTCGTCATACTTTTAGAAATCTTCATGAAATGTCAAATCCAAATGGCTTAATCCAGCTAGTGAAGAATTTACCTCTATGAGCTAAAATTTATTACTAAAAACTATTGCTGGATTTATATTATTTTATTAAAACAATTTTCACTCGGGTAAAAAAGTATATCTTATTTCTGTTTTCTTTTATTGCATTGTTGCTCAATGATAAATTACAATTAATTTATAAGGTGCATTCGAGATCAGTCGCCTGTCGAAGTCTGTCTACAGAAACATATGCAAAGAAAAATCACTTTATATTTTTCTTTCATAAATACATCAGAAGAATAATTCAATTTTTCAAATTTAAAGTTTGCCTTCTCTTGTATAGAATTATTTTTCCAAGAGCCCTGCATTTTATAAAAATATTTTTACAAAAAGTGTAGCATTTTTTGAATATCTATTTTATTAGTTAAAAAAATACTGAAAGATTATAATTTGCTAAAATTCTACATAACATTCTGTGCAAAATATCTTAAAAAATAAATTTAATATAAACTAATCCCTAAACTATTTCAACAAACGGCGAAACTGCATATGATACACCATGGACGACGACTTTAATGAGTCACGATATTTTTTCTTTTTCTAAATAATGTCACAGATATTCAATCAACGGCCGTGACACAATAAAACTATTATAGAAGTACATTGAGATTAAGATGCATGCAAATTCGCGTCTACTTTACCATACAACGATGCTGATAATCATGTTCGTTGCGCGAGACTTCGTTTTCTTAAGCCTTCTTACATCAGTGGTAATTACGTGCGATAATTAGCGTGTACGCTATGTTACTCTTGCACCTTGTTTTATTCATATCTTAATGAATCTTAAGAACAACTTACCAGATTCTCCGTATAAAGCAATCAAATAGAGTAGAAGGTACACGACATGGATAAGTTCATGATACTCTTCACGGAAGATCTAATGACGATACGTATTTCAATTTGAAATAATGTCTTTATTACTTCAGTATTATGCGAGATTGTCCCGCACAATATTTCACAGGTTTACTTTGTTTATTTAAAGCAGTTATTTATTTAAAGAAAGTTTGATTATCTATGCTTAGCATTTCTAACAATTCTAATATTTGTGTCGTCGCATTGATTGGAAATTATTCTTTTTTCTGTTTTCCTCCACAACATAATTTATCTTTTCTATATTTATTGTAAAATAAAGCGTAACCTAAAAGCATTATTATTCTTAGAACGATAGAAAGCGGTATGTCGTAAATTTCTTCCCGAGCAATAATTACTCTCCGATAATTTCCTCCGTTGTATTATTACACAACTTTCTAAAATGGCGTTCTAGCATTAATTTTTTTAGCCGCACTTGATGAGTTCATTACAGAGTTGCATAAGTTGCGCATGTCGCGTAATACAGCCGTTATGGTGTGCGGTGTACGACTATTTACAGCGTAAACACGACCTATGCGGCTAATTATAATATATGATTTCATATAAATCACACGTCCAAGGGTAACTTTC
Source organism: Monomorium pharaonis (assembly GCF_013373865.1). NCBI lineage: Eukaryota > Metazoa > Arthropoda > Insecta > Hymenoptera > Formicidae > Monomorium > Monomorium pharaonis. The sequence goes on along the minus strand of NC_050472.1, from coordinate 5,023,165 downwards.
TACGCCGCAAAACCCTTGGTCCTACGGGACAGGTATCTCAAAAACCTAAAATCGCTCTTTGCACAACAATAATTAATTTTTAACGATAATAATTTTTACATGTTCTCTAGTTGATATTAAGGGGATCCTAAAATCATCTGTTTTTAACGACATTTTTTAATTAAACTAATCTTTTAATTGGCTTTATAGAATCGCAAAACTTTTTTACAGAATTAAAGTACGCACCAAAATCTAGGGAAATATATGGTCAATTTAATATCAAAAACAAAAAAAAATTCATTTTTGGTAGAGCTGTCACTTGATGACAATATTCGCTTAGTATACAAAATCTACGGTATATATGTACAAAATAAAACCGTATTCCTTTAGGGATAACATATATGAACAATATCGTGCAATTCAAACTAAGCATTATTATTCTTAGAACGATAGAAAGCGGTATGTCGTAAATTTCTTCCGAGCAATAATTAACAGTCTAGAAAAAAAGATTAGTTTCATGAGCTTTTTATAATTGCACAGAAAAAAAAGTAATATAGCCAATAACATATGCAATTGCGGGCTGCCAATACAGAGATACTCAATACAATAATATATGCTATTGCAGTATCAACATTTGTACTTGTTTCTTATTGGATATATTGCATTTTTTTCAGTGTGCAAATCTCGATAGATTAAGAGCAGATATAAAAAAAAAGCAGTCTAAAAAACATTTTTATTCTCGGTATAAAATCCAGTTCATATAGTGATATTAATACGTGTACTTTAATTCTGGAAAAGAATTTCTGAATCTATAACATATCTATAACATATCTATAATCTATACATATGAAATCTTGTTAACGATATGCAGGAATGACTCTACATTATTGACCCTGATCAAGTTTGACGGGCAGTTTAGCATCCCCTTAATTCTAATCTTTATAATAAATTTCATTTTTGGAGGAATTAAAAATTCCAATAATATGTTCAATTTTAAACAAATTAATTTTTTTCCAATATAAATGTGTGTGTGTTCTCTAATTTTTAATTTAACATTTCTCAAAATCGTGTTGTGGAATTGGAATATTTGTGTAAAGAAGAAATATATTAATATATTATAAGGAAAATTATCCTTCTTAGATTAAAAAGAAAACAGTTTTAATTAAACTTTGTAATAAATGGAACAAAATAATATTTTACGTTTCTTCTATTTTTTGCCCTAATATTTCACGTTTCTCTCTCACATTCTCGTTGCCTCATTGTGTACTGTGGAAAAATATACGACATTCCACGTCTATCACTTTATCAGAAAACACCGGCGCCACGGACAAAGACATAACTTCTGTACCCACGTCGTATTAAACACGAGGTCCGATCATTCAATACATCGGGGGAACATTGTCGTATCATTGTCCGTGTGCACGGTACAGAATGGGGAATCGTCGGTTTCCAAGTGCCTCACGCTCGCGATCACTATCGATCGACCGGCGTAATACAAGGCGTCGCGCGCAACGGAAGCACCAAGCGAAGACGACGTTGAGGTACATGGTGCACGCTCATCGTCATCATCGTCGTCGTCGTTGTCGTTGTCGTTGTCGTTGTCGTTGTCGTCGTCGTCGTCGTCGTCGACGTCGTCAACGTCGACGTCGTCAACGTCGCGAGTTGCAATGCGCTACATGTCGAGCCCCTGTAGCTACGGGGCAATCGAATTTTCATCGCCGCCGAGAAGGTGAGCCCTGAATATTCATACGGTCGGACGAATCACCGGCACTACCTTGCACACGTCTCTCCCCCCACCCCTCTCTCTCTCTCTCTTTCTCTCTCTCTTCCCTCTCTTCTTTCCCCCCTGCCGCGACTCTTAGCGTCGAGATCCGCGATGCGTTATCCTGCACGTAGGTTACATGCCTGCAGGATAATCACGCGGACTCGCATCGCCCGCTCCTTCCCGTCCAACTGAATTTAAACTGATGCACGCTCGAGGGTGCACGGTAGCTCGGGATTGCAATGAGACAAATCGAATGTTCGGGGAAGAGGGGATAAATCGCGTTACCGACGATGTATTGTTTCGAATTAGAGAGAACTTCCGGTATGAACGGTTGGTTTCGCGTGGATGTATGAACTACAATACACCGAGGAAATCGGCAAATCGATCTTAATTAACTCTATAATTATCGCAAATATGTAAGATCGTTGTTCCTCTTTTAAACCCAACAAGTAATTATATAATCAAACTCTCTTTAAAGTTAATAAAATTGCATTAGCTATAGCTATGTATCATTCGTTGTTAATGAAAAATATATTTATAAGAAATTCACTTTCTCACTTTCAAGTTAAAAGGAAATAAATAAAGAATAAAATAAATAATTCAAATGACAAATTGTAAAAAAAATACATATTACATCGAAAATATTGTATTCTAGGAACCAAGAGGATATTTTAAAAATAAAAAAATCTAAATTTGAAATAGCTATTTAATTATATTACGATTTAAACAGGAACTTTAGAATTTTCCTTTTATTTTAAGGTATCTCCTTGGTTCCTAGAATAAACTTTTTCAGTGTATATAAGAAAAGCTTTAACTGAATTTTACGTAAACACTCGTTAAAAATTTATATTAAAAACTAAGAATAAATTAATCAATAGAATTTTATGTTAACAATTTTATGTTAAAATATAATCTTCTCTTGCCTCAGCTTATTTTATTGTTAATAGCTGGTGCGTCGAATATCATAGCACAATCGAGCGCGCATTATAATTGAAATCTATTAACCACGTGCGTATTAAATATTAGATGACAATTGATCGTACATTGTTAAATAGCGGCGATGGTATTCTCCACTAATTCGATATTAAGTAATTTATCCACCCAGACTTAGTACTTTGATCGCATGACCAAAACTTGATAATATAAAATTGATAATTCCACACATACATGAGAGACGTAAATATATTTTGGAAAAATGTTTCCGTTTTCTTTTCTATATTAATAAACTTTTTTTATTGATTTAATATCTACTTTTAAACAAATAAACAATGTCATTTAATTTTATTCAAAAATTTTTAAATGATTTTAGAAATTAATCTTTCTTTAATTAAAATACCTATTATTCTTATAATTTCTGTAATTAATAATTAATAGAATAAAATATTCTTTCTTAAAAATAAAAGAAAATATTCTCTCTTCAAATTTTTAAAAAGAAAAAAAAAGATAAAATATCATGTCTCTGTTAATTTCAGATAAGTTTTTACTTTAAGAAAACTTCAATTTTTCTAATTTAAAGTTTAGTTATAAAAACATATAATATTATATAAAAAAAAGTACAATGGTAACTTTTCACGATAATTTCGGTAAGAATAAATCATCTCTCACAAGAATATAAAAACAGGATATTTAATACTTCTGAAAATCTTCAATACATATTAATAAATTAAAAATTTTACTAAAGCTTCAATATTCGTTATGCCAAAATTGTTCATATTTATTTTTGATCTGAGAATAGATTACCCATAAATATTACGAGAGTTTTTTATGTTTCGTTCCACATCATTAGCAATCCAAACAATTAATAATAGACTAGAGATTAAGATCAAATGATTCATTTAACATTTCAATGACATATCCACAGATATCGACAGATATCAATGATCAAGATACAAAATTAAAGACCACAAAATGTATTACAAATACTTATTTATAAATATTGATACCACATGTATAAATGAGCTTGAAATACTTGTGACATTTTCTAATAGCGACAAAATATTAATTTCGTAAGTGATTATAATTAATATGTACCATCGATTTCGAAACCATTAGTACGCGGGGCTAATGTGCCAGGCATAAGAGACGGTCGCGGCATTTGACCTCAAAGGGTTCCATTGAAGGTAAGAGTGAGAGAGGACTCGTACACATGTGTGCATTTACACAGGGTGCAACACACGCGCGCAGTAATCAGCCGCCTCGCAGTGCACGGCGCTTCATATATGCGGTCGTACTTGCGCGTTACGCATGCAGCCGTTAAATCGAGGGAATGAGAAAAAAACGTATGCTAAGAGAGGGGAAAGAGAAGGAGAAGTGAAAAGGGGAGAGCGAAAAGGGAGAGAGAAAGAAAACGAGCGGATGGAGGGCTTACTCTAGGGCGAATCGAACGAGTGTGCAAGGAATAGAGGGTAGTATTGCCAGCTGGTATCCGCATGCAGGGTACACTTTGCAGGAAGCGGAATTACCAGGAGTGAAAAGTCCACGATATGCGATTTGAATTTTGATGCTTATTATTTCAGTCCAGTAACGATTTCTCAGTATAGCTCATTCACTTAAAATTGATAATCGAATGACAGCAGCTTGTTAAAACAGTGATCCGTGAAAAATTAATTTTAAAGATTTAATTATTTATTGAGATTTAATCCCCCGGATTCGTAGAACAATATTACTCTAATCTAGATTTTCGCTGTGGAAATTTAACCTCGAAAGTGTTTAAAAATATATCTTCGGTGTCAATTCTCATTATACGCGAAATCCTACGTGAATTAGACCCAGAATCTTTTCCATTTATTTACCTTCCAATTTTTCACATATAAAATAAAACAATTTTTTCTTCCCTTCGAACGATACGTACTCGAGCAAATACTTAATTATGTATCACGTTATAATATTCTCCACTTCGCTGAAAACACATCACACAAATATGCATAAATATACATCGCTCTAGTTTCTTTATCTAGATATTGTTATCGAGAGAAAAGTCCCCGCAGATATTTCAATCTGCAAAAAGATAAAGACCTGACATACGCGTTGGACGCCCGCCAAAATCAAAGCCAATATCGTTGACCTAACAATCACTAAAGCGATCGACTAGAACGCGATGACAAAATCATGGACGCTTTTACCTATCTACATGGCTATTTTCCGAGTAAGTGCAACATGTCTAGATACTCATGCGTTATTCATGCCACTCGTAAGCAAAAAGAAAACGGCGATATCTAAAAGCAATCGATAACCAATATAAATAAAATTAACTTAAGTTAACTCTAATATATCAATAATTCATACCGTGGTTATTGCAATGCATGCGTATGAGCCAAGTTTTGATTTAATAAAATATAATAGTAAAGTAATTGATATACACATGTAAATAAATTTAGTGCAATGTATGTACACGTTGTCTGTCCCACAAGAGTACACCGTAAGAAAATTTAAAAAACCATTTTGAAATATATTCACTGGTCTATTTTGTCATTGTCTAATATGTTGCCACATTCTCCATCATTGTTTCTTATAGCCTGACATTATCTGGACATGTTCCCGACTAATTTTACTGTTATAAAGCACAAAAATAACATCACAGCTGATTGCCAGCTTATAGCTCCTGATACCACAATTTTTGGGCGTTTATGAAGAGGAAACATATATATAATCTGAAACAGCTATGCTCTATCTAATCTGGTAAATATAGAAGTCGCTTTTCTCAGCTACGTTCAAGAACTACACTGAAAAAAAAAGTAATATATTCAATAAGATATGTTGTTGTGAGCTGCCAACGACAGATATACTCAATACAATAATATATTATATGCTGTTGCAGTATCAACGTTGTACTTGCATTAATATCAAATATTATTGTATTTTATGTAGTTGGCAGCCCGCAATCACATATGTTATTGGCTTTATTACTTTTTTTCCTGTGTAGTAAAAAAATATGTCTGTACGTGTATAAATTATAATAAATTATTTAAATTTGATTAGATTATAATGGACAACAATAAAATAAACAACAATAGTAAATAACAATAAAGATTTAGGCAACATATTTGACAATAACAAAATATTAATTATACTTCAAAATAATTGGTACAGTTTTTAAAATCTTATAAATTTTCAGAAATTTTTATTTAAATAAATATAAAGGTAAAAAATTTATCATTATTTAGATCCAATGCATTTTATAAAAATAATCTCATGTGATGAGGATAAAAGCATTCTTTCATTCCAAGTATACGAAAACGGTTTACTATCAAATTGCACAAAATTGCATGTTGGATAGAAAGATAATTAACGAAGATAAATTATCTTTATAAGAAGTATTTTACTACTCTTTCCTTGAGTGCACAGTTTAATTTAACCTCCAGTTTTCTAATCTAATTTTATACACGCATTTCCTAAGTGGAATTCATTGCAAGTTCCAGTTCTACGCAAAGTTAATTTTAAACAAGATAACACTTGTGATATTTTAATGAGAAACTTTAATTTGAAGTACAAACTAAAGCCAGAACTCTCAATAACTAGTGAGTTTCCACGAAATATGCCAGTTTTACACATAAAAAAAAATATACTTGCGAATTATCAAAGCAGCCTCTGGTAAAGACAGACGGCCAGATACTAAAGTTTCACGAATTAGATACTTCATATCTAAAACAAGGATTGATTCGTTCGTCTGTTTTATACGAGTTCAAGTCGACGTTTATTTCCGGAAATAAAAATGTAATCAACCGTATGTAGAATAATACGGGACTTAAACGGGATGCGTGGGAGACATTCAGTTAACGGCACCATGATGTATAGCTGACTTTCATCATTTTGTCTATGAACTCATGCACTTCACACCGGCGAGTTTATATCAGGTTGTAAACTGGTTGTAACGAGTGCGGCTTATTTGCGTTGCCAGTGCTGCACCGCATTCACTACGAGCTTAAAAGCTTCCAGACCGCTACGTCGTAATTTAGTCAATCGAAATGGTTTGAGTTTATTTAAAAAGAAATTGGCCCTTTACGTTTACCTGATAACAACTTTGAAAATCGTAAATGAGGGTATATAACATGCGCGAATATGTTGATTGAACGTCGACGTTTCTAAAGTGATATAACATGAATCTGTATAATTCATGCTATTTTGATTTCGTCTCATTTATATTATATTATGTTAAATTTATTCTGAATTTTATATTTTTTACATCATTTCACATGTTTCCATTTTTTCAAAATTAATTTTCTCAAATACCAAAACTCTAATACAAAAAGTTTCATTCTTTATCTTAGACTTCTTTTTTTAATGCGAAGACTTTAGCGTTGTGTGATAGCTGATTGTACGATTTAACAGTTTTAGAGTTAGCAGAAAATCGATCTCTTTAAAATCTTATTTTATTTATAAGAGAGAGAGAAAGAGAGAGAGAGAGAGAGAGAGAGAAAGTAGAAAAAGAAAAATTTAATTAATCAAGATTAACACTAATTAAAAGATCGCATCTTTAATGCATAACTTAATAGACGCTTTTACAGAGATTTTAAAAGAAATCCCTTACGATCCCCATTTTAGCATGTAAACGATGTTTCAATTATTTCGCATACAAAATGAATACATTATTAATCACATTTAATACTACTTGATACTTTCGATATTATGAATACAGACATAAAAGTATCCGTGACGCAAGTATTAATGCTATTATGTAATAATGAAATAACAAGAAAAATATTAAGATAAAGTAGATTAGTGAAAAGTATAAAAGCTTTCGGTATAATAACTTCAATTATTTACACGATCGTCGCTCGTCACGTAACGCGTTTTATGCATTTATAGGAATTATTAATCCTTTGCTGCAAACAAATAGAGCACTAACTCTGTTCAGAAAATAAATAATCTTAGAACATTTTCACACGTGCTTTTAAAGATATAAATTATCGTGCTCTCTTACATCAATCAATTCCTTATTATTTTGCGTATCAAAGGAGCATTAAAGTAAAATAATAATTCTAAATATTTCTAATCTCTATCTTATCCACCAATTGTACTTATCGTTTCAGAAAAACGTATGATAAAAGGTATTTTCGAACTCGTTCAAAATTCTAGATATAATTTTTCAGATATCCATCTTATCCCCATATGTAATCTTTGATATAGTTGTCGAGCTATTATTAATTCAATATAATCCAAGTAAACCTCCGGCTATCACCGGACACACAACACATCGTTGCGTCGGATCGTTTACCGCGGATACACACTGCAGTCATGTCGGTGCGCGAGGAGCATATCTCTCGAAGCGGCGACCCGCGGCTAAAAGACCGGAAACGACCGTATAGCGACCGCAAGTACGTCTAACGGTTCTCCCCCTCTCCGTCTCGTCTTCTTTCATCCGCGAGTTCACGCTTGCAATTCTCCATTGCCTCTCGCTCTCTCTCTCTCGCGCGCGCGCGCCCGCGCGACCGCTTGATCTCCACGCTTCGTCTAATCCGCCTGTTGTCCCACGGATGTTTTTCATCTCGCGCACAATCGCGACCGCGGAGCCAACTCGCCACGGGAAGAAGAGTGCGCACCGGAGGGAAAAAAACGGCGCCCTTATTAAAATTAAATTTTTAACTAACGCCAGCGAGAGGCAAGCGGTCTGTGAAGACAGTCTTAAATTTCAAGTTAATAAAGCGAAGTAGCGAAACTTGAAAGAGGGACGCGATGAAAAGATGAATTTTCCATGAGGTATAGGCTTTAAAGAATCCAGTAACTTAATAATATGTACAGAAAGAACATCTCTATTCCGGAGTTATCAAGTCGGCTTTTACGGATTCTTTGATGAATAAGAATCAATCTGTTTTTTTTTTTTCTTAAAAAAAAGGGCGAAAATTAGTAAGTACTTTTTAAGTTATAAGTGATTGAAAAAGTGAGTTTCCTCTTACTTAAAAAACTACTCAGCTTTAAAAGAACAGAAATAATGGACATACAGATTTTTTATACAAAAACAAATTTAAAGAAACATTGAAAATAAAATGTGACAACTGATAATTCCGTCTAATGATACTTCCAATAAAAAATCTACGGAGATGTGAGAAACGTTTTTAAAAATATAATATTTATATCTATTAAGCTGTAGCTGTCCAATCGAGTCTAAACTCAAATTATGTAAAATAACTGTATCTAATACGTGGAATGTTATTTATAAAAATATGACGGCACTGCACAATGGATCGAAAAGAAATAGGAGTAATAATGTATAACTATTTCGATGTGAAAACTTCGAAAAAGAGAATCATCTTTTCCTGTATTATTTCATTTCTATTTCATATTAGTTATCACATTGGCATCACATTATATTGGTATATTGATTTTATATTAAATTCACATTAAAAGTATCAAAATGCATATGGCAAGTGTCACTAAAATAACATTATTTATCCTGTAGCAATGCTACCAATAAATAAAATAATAAACGATCCGTCGAATAGTAACGATATTAACGAAAATTCATGTTGCGCCACGTGTTACAGAAGCTGATGTAAGTATATTGCAAGCTCAGACGCAGCTCTCTGACGTAACACGTTAAAGTAGGTGTCCGGGTAATAACCGGCATATACGTAACTTCGTCGTGGCGCGTTTAGGGAAACTTCCCCGAGATCAGCGCACTATACGTTCATATAGACAATCTTGTCTAAACAGACGGATGCAAATTATCGGTTGCAGACTACATCCAAGGCGCGCTAGCAAAGCCACGGATACATGATGTGAAATTCCAAAATGTAATTTAGCTCCGGAAAAGGTAACGTTAGACTACGTGCTGTTTTCAGAAATTTATTTATCTGTTATCAATTCAAATTTCTTTCGATAATCAGCTGATTTTCGATAATTTGTCTTAAGGCAAAAATGTCATAATTTTCTAACATTTTTTCTTACGTCTTGCGTACACCGAGAGAAAAATGTCGAAGTATTGAGAACCAAATATTTCTTATAACGTTTTCTTCGATATTTATTTGTTATAAAAAAATTTATTTATGAAAACGAAATATATATTTCTAGTCTTATTAATTGGTTTATTTCTTAGGAATAAAATTTTTGAAGTAAAATATACACTATTTCCCATAAAAAAATTTTAATCATTTTTCTCTAATAAATGGTTTATTTAAATAGGGCGAATTAAATATTTTATTTCTAGTAAATAAATTATTTATTTTTACGCACACTGGATGTTATCTCTTTAAATAAGGTATATTTTACAGAAATATATTTCAGAAGTATATTCCACAGAGTATTTCACTGAAATGTATGATCAATGATCTTATCATTGAGTTATGTTAACACACTCTAATCTAACACTCCATAATCTAACCGCGGGAATTTGAAAGTCTAGACAATTTTGAATTATCGGCCGATAATGGAAACAATCGATTTCCTTTTATAAAAAAGTTGTCGATAGTGAGAAGACTTATTGGTCAAGTGACGCCATATTTCGTCAATTGCGCTTTGTACAGCGACAGCTGAAGTTCGAGTGTTTCGCCACAACTGATCTGGTTGGACGGGTGCAGCTTTTTGTTGTCAAAGTATAAGTGGATCATGCCTTTTTACTATTTTTAGCCTCTACTTCGATATGTAATGTAAGTGCAAAATTATTATTTTCATCATAATAGACATAGAAATTCAGAACAGACTCATATTCAAGAGGGGTAGAACGCTCCGCAGAGGAAGCTTATGTTCTCTTCACACGAGAGATCGCAAGATTTATTTTACGGCAACTTTCTGACAACAAAACTGACGGCGAGAAGATCGGAGATGAGCGAGATGACGGTAAAAGTGTCGATAAAGATTTAACTCATGTGCAAACTTGTTTGTGAGTGGACAGTTGTCTAAATCATTAAAATCGATCATGCGTCAAATCTTTTAACTCATATCCGCGCGTTACATTTTCTATAGATCAAATTAGCGATTTTTAGTTCACCAAATAATTATACTTTTTGAAGCAGGCAACATTGTATTATTTTTTCTCGAAAGTTAGATTGTTTGAAGTTAGCAGATAAAAAACGTCTCCAGAATTTTTTATTGCAAAACACGCATTTTGCTGCCTCAAATTCGGACACATACAAGAAATGTATAAAAAATGTTGAGTCATATAATTATATAATTATATTCTTTAATGTTAAAAAAGTGTACGAGAATTTTTTTAAATTTTTTAGAGCCCAAAATTTTTGAAAAACAACCACCTATTCGATTGGACCAAGCGAGTCACTGGTAGAAAATAGATTAAATTGCAGAGGATTAAATTGTTATAGTTTCTTGAGAATTATATAATAAAAACTTATTAAAATTACAAAATTAATGCGAATAATTAATTGTATTGCGCCTACATTTATACGGGTGTGTCAAGTTAGCCCCCCAAAATTAAAATTTCGTAGTTCTAATAAGAGTTCCCACTTTATTTTGAGGAGATTAGGAGTTCTCTATAATTTATATAAAGAGTTCCATTTATTAACGGCCGGAAATTAAAATTAAAAAATTGGGGGGCCAACTTTTTTTCGAAATTTGAGATCCAATAGTTCTGAACGGTTTAACAGCTTCTTTTTGCAAATATCTAGAGTTCCTGATACGTAAAAAATTTATTTTATTTACAAAAAAAAATTGTTTATTTAAAAAATTTAAATTTTAAGATTTAATAGTTCTGAGATAATCTTATTGTTATTTTGTTTATTTCAAAGAGTTCTCGACGCTTTAAAACAATATAAACTAAAAAAAATAATAATAATCAGAACCTTAAACAATTTTACATATCAGTTAAAATAACACTTATACTTTCTTATCTCGTCATCCGATTACTTTGAGCCATAAGATTTTTCGTTAGAACTCGTAGAGAACTACTCAAAACGTTATTTAGAACTACTCGGAACTCTAAAAAAAATTTTGCTCAACTGAAAATTTTCTAAGTTCAGTGACTGAAATTTTTTTTAAAGTTCCGAGTAGTTCTCACTGTATTTTTTGACAGTTCTCGACGAGTTCTGACGAAAAGTCTAATAAGTCAGAGCGATTCGACCAACAGTTTACGAGATGTCACGTATTTAAAGGGTAATCGAAAATTTTTTAAGTTCAGTGACCGAAATTTTTTTTAGAGTTCCGAATAGTTCTCACAGTATTTTTTGGCAGTTCTCGACGAGTTCTGACGAAAAGTCTAATAAGTCAAAGCGATTCGACCAATAGTTTACGAGATGTCACGTATTTAAAGGGTAATCGAAAATTTTTTAAGTTCAGTGACCGAAATTTTTTTTAGAGTTCCGAATAGTTCTCACAGTATTTTTTGGCAGTTCTCGACGAGTTCTGACGAAAAGTCTAATAAGTCAGAGCGATTCGACCAACAGTTTACGAGATGTCACGTATTTAAAGGGTAATCGAAAATTTTTTAAGTTCAGTGACCGAAATTTTTTTAGAGTTCCGAATAGTTCTCACAGTATTTTTTAGCAGTTCTCGACGAGTTCTGACGAAAAGTCTAATAAGTCAAAGCGATTCGACCAACAGTTTACAAGATGTCACGTATTTAAAGGGTGATCGAAAATTTTTTAAGTTCAGTGACCAAAATTTTTTTTAGAGTTCCGAATAGTTCTCACAGTATTTTTTGGCAGTTCTCGACGAGTTCTGACGAAAAGTCTAATAAGTCAAAGCGATTCGACCAATAGTTTACGAGATGTCACGTATTTAAAGGGTAATCGAAAATTTTTTAAGTTCAGTGACCGAAATTTTTTTTAGAGTTCCGAATAGTTCTCACAGTATTTTTTGACAGTTCTCGATGAGTTCTGACGAAAAGTCTAATAAGTCAGAGCGATTCGACCAACAGTTTACAAGATGTCACGTATTTAAAGAGTAATCGAAATTTTTTAAGTTTAGTGACCGAAATGTTTTTTAGAGTTCCGAATAGTTCTCACAGTATTTTTTGGCAGTTCTCGACGGGTTCTGACGAAAAGTCTAATAAGTCAAAGCGATTCGACCAATAGTTTACGAGATGTCACGTATTTAAAGGGTAATCGAAAATTTTTTAAGTTCAGTGACCGAAATTTTTTTTAGAGTTCCGAATAGTTCTCACAGTATTTTTTGGCAGTTCTCGACGAGTTCTGACGAAAAGTCTAATAAGTCAGAGCGATTCGACCAACAGTTTACGAGATGTCACGTATTTAAAGGGTAATCGAAAATTTTTTAAGTTCAGTGACCGAAATTTTTTTAGAGTTCCGAATAGTTCTCACAGTATTTTTTGGCAGTTCTCGACGAGTTCTGACGAAAAGTCTAATAAGTCAAAGCGATTCGACCAACAGTTTACAAGATGTCACGTATTTAAAGGGTGATCGAAAATTTTTTAAGTTCAGTGACCAAAATTTTTTTTAGAGTTCCGAATAGTTCTCACAGTATTTTTTGGCAGTTCTCGACGAGTTCTGACGAAAAGTCTAATAAGTCAAAGCGATTCGACCAATAGTTTACGAGATGTCACGTATTTAAAGGGTAATCGAAAATTTTTTAAGTTCAGTGACCGAAATTTTTTTTAGAGTTCCGAATAGTTTTTCACAGTATTTTTTGGCAGTTCTCGACGAGTTCTGACGAAAAGTCTAATAAGTCAAAGCGATTCGACCAACAGTTTACAAGATGTCACGTATTTAAAGGGTGATCGAAAATTTTTTTAAGTTCAGTGACCGAAATTTTTTTTAGAGTTCCGAATAGTTCTCACAGTATTTTTTGGCAGTTCTCGACGAGTTCTGACGAAAAGTCTAATAAGTCAAAGCGATTCGACCAATAGTTTACGAGATGTCACGTATTTAAAGGGTAATCGAAAATTTTTTAAGTTCAGTGACCGAAATTTTTTTTAGAGTTCCGAATAGTTCTCACAGTATTTTTTGGCAGTTCTCGACGAGTTCTGACGAAAAGTCTAATAAGTCTAAAAAAAATTTCGGTCACTGAACTTAAAAAATTTTCGATTACCCTTTAAATACGTGACATCTCGTAAACTGTTGGTCGAATCGCTCTGACTTATTAGACTTTTCGTCAGAACTCGTCGAGAACTGTCAAAAAATACAGTGAGAACTACTCGGAACTTTAAAAAAAATTTCAGTCACTGAACTTAGAAAATTTTCAGTTGAGCAAAATTTTTTTTTAGAGTTCCGAGTAGTTCTAAATAACGTTTTGAGTAGTTCTCTACGAGTTCTAACGAAAAATCTTATGGCTCAAAGTAATCGGATGACGAGATAAGAAAGTATAAGTGTTATTTTAACTGATATGTAAAATTGTTTAAGGTTCTGATTATTATTATTTTTTTTAGTTTATATTGTTTTAAAGCGTCGAGAACTCTTTGAAATAAACAAAATAACAATAAGATTATCTCAGAACTATTAAATCTTAAAATTTAAATTTTTTAAATAAACAATTTTTTTTTGTAAATAAAATAAATTTTTTACGTATCAGGAACTCTAGATATTTGCAAAAAGAAGCTGTTAAACCGTTCAGAACTATTGGATCTCAAATTTCGAAAAAAAGTTGGCCCCCCAATTTTTTAATTTTAATTTCCGGCCGTTAATAAATGGAACTCTTTATATAAATTATAGAGAAACTCCTAATCTCCTCAAAATAAAGTGGGAACTCTTATTAGAACTACGAAATTTTAATTTTGGGGGGCTAACTTGACACAC